>NC_135395.1:4524972-4534972 GCF_051989625.1 Stigmatopora argus | reverse complement strand
TATGTTATTGCAAGCCTAAACACTTGTTTCTTGGTTTCCATCTCCTAAACTTATTCAGCAACACATTGTCAACCATTTACTTAAAATAATTAATCGATAGCTACAGCTCGAAATGATACACTAGGATAAAAACAATAGTGAAGACAATAATAATAATAGAATTTACTCCATAGATTTCAACTATGAGATCCGCTCACCCACGCAGCTGTCGCCCTGAGGCACATAGCCTAGGGGGCAAGGGTTGAAGGCCTCGGTGGGAGCGACAGGGGGCTCTGGGGCCGGGATGACCGAGGCCGAGCGGGGGAGGCACAGGTAGCCACCGTAGTGGTTGAAGCATTTCATCTCCCCCTTGCACGCATCAGGGATGGTCTCGCACTCATTTATGTCTGGGGGGAACAAAACAGTGGCTAAGTCAACTTTACATTGTAAAATAAGAGGGGAAAAACTGACAATTTGAATAGTTTGCTTTTATATTCTAGGCACATTGGTAAAAATTGAAACATTCTACAAGGCCCATAGAATCATTGATGACCCTTTTTATTTCATTCAAAAATTCCAAATAAAACAGTTACAGGGGAAAATGTTGATTTGGGCCATTGGGTTTTATGATCTAAATTATGATCAATTATAGTGGATCATAAATGTTTTACGACACATCTCAGTATTTTTTTAAATCAAATGTTCAGGACATAATCTTTATGACATGAATGTCATCTACTTAATATTTGACCAAACAACTTGACCTTTGACATAATTTAGGTACAGTCCTTCTCCAAATGGTTAGGACCTAACCAATATGACAAGGCGATGGCATAAAAAAAAGCAAATTTATATTTCACATCAAAGTAATATAGGATGTAAGGAAAAAAACAAATAGGTTAGAATCAAATCTACTCAATGTTTATCATCAATCATCACTTTGAAAAGTCCGAATGTTGAAATCATCAACACCTAAAGAAAATTGCTTTAAAAAAATGATGGCTAAGCTTCAAAACAAAACACTTGAACCCTATGTACAACCAACTTTATGTTAGGATAGTTCAAAAACATGCACACCAGAGGGCAAGCAATGTTCCAATTACAAAAAGGTGACTTTTCCACAGCCGCAGGTATGCCACGTAAAATGGTTTTACCATTTTATTTATATCCTTCACTAGCTAAGACGAATTTACTCAATAACAACAGCTAACTCATTCATTGCCATTGAGGAAAAACAACAGGTGACACAAACATACTTCTCAACTCGTACAGTTTGCTCCTACATTGTATGAATGCATTTTAGCATAACAGAGAGCAGCTGGATTCAGCCTTGTTAGAAAAGTTGTGTCATTAAACTCTTGCCACCAGGGGGAGTGTATCCTCCCAAATCAATAAAACAAAATACAACACTTTCAAAACAAAACATTATAACGTCACAGTTTTATGAATCATCGACGCAGCAAAATTGAATTTGAAGGGTTTTTTCTAATTGATTTACTCTATTTTATCAATCAAACATTGCAGCAATAATATATATGTATATATATATATATATATATATATATATATATATATATATATATATATATATATATATATATATTGAATTCAGTGTGAAACCCAGCTGTATGCTTAGATAAGCATATTGGCTGTCATTGACGACTATTGACGTCAAATTGAGAGGACGGGAAGCAATCATTCAGTCCTACAATTTAGGTGAGATTTCTCAATCATAATTATAAAAATGTATAATTTCTTTTTGTGCTTTACCTTTGCAGTGCTCTGTCTGAGGGTCCCAATGATAGCCATCTGTGCATTCCTGCAAACACAACTCTCAGTTAATAAAATACAATAGGAATTTATTATTTCCTTCATTTTCTGTACCGCTTATCCTCACTAGGGTCACGGGGGTGCTGGAGCCTGTCCCAGCTAACTACGGCCACCAGGCAGGGGACACCCTGAATTGGTGGTCAGCCAATTGCAGAGCACAAGGACACAGAAAAGCATTTGCACTCACAATCATACCTTGGGGCAATTTAGTGTGTTCAACTAGCCTACTCTGCATGTTTTTGGGAACCAGAGTACCCTGAAAAAACCCACATAAGCCCGGGCAGAACCAATGGGAATTTACAGATGCTAAAATAATATATACTAAAAAAAAATAAAAAAATAAAATACACTGGTAGGGTATTGAAAAGGAATGGGAATACTATTACTATTTGAATTTTGTTTACATGCAGGTTGTTTCGCATATCAAAAATACATAAATATTTATCAAGTTAATAGGTTAGTCTAAAAAAATCCCAAAATTTATTGCGCAAACATTTGGGTTAAAAGGAAAATCTAAGATGAATGGATAAATCCTTTTTCAATGAGGCGGCCCGTGGTCAAATAGTTAGACTGTTGGCCTCACAGTTCTGGGGGCGAGGGTTTGATTCCAGGTCGGTCCTCACTGTGTGGAGTTTATATGTTCTCCCCAGGCTTGCGTGGGTTTACCCTGGGTACTCTGGTTTCCTGCCATACCCCAAGGACATGCATGGTAGGATTGTTGAACACTCTAAATTGCCCTTAGTAGGTGTGAATGGTTGTGCCGTTGTGCCCTGTGATTGGCTGGACACCAATTTAGGGTGTCCACCCACCTGGTGCTCGTAGTTGGCTGGGATTGGCTACAGCACCCTCCCAGACCGCACGGTACGGAAAATGAATGAATGAGTGACACAAAATGTCCACATTGTGAAAGATTTTTTCCCTATCGTAAGTTGTATAATGTTGTTAGTTTGTGTTTTGTTTATTGTATTTTCATATTTCTGTATGAACAAGAGACTCCCATAAACATAAGAAGCTGAAAAGTAAATTTGTGACATTCTAACTCACCAAATGTCAACTCTATATATTTTACAGATGTTTCATTGTAACTGCCATGAAAGTTTGACAGAAAGTGAATTCTGGCCAAAAGAAATTCAAGTTATCCACATATTTCCACCCGGGCCACTAGCAGAAAGGCAATATTGTGTGTGCGTGAGTGTTTTTTTTTCAAAGAAATAATCCAAACATACGTATGAGGTGTTTACGAGGGTGAGTCCGAGCAAAGAGATCCGTACCGTTTGGGTGTCAATGTCTTTGGGTGGCTCTGAAATGACGCTTTGGAGGAGCGCACACACGATTGCCAAACACGCACCCTGCATACTACCCACGTCAGACAAGAACGCACATAAAAACACACGTGTGCGCGCACACACAGCGATGAGGCAGGAGAAAGGCAGTCAGAGTTGGACGGTCAGCCCGCTCAATCGGCATCTGGCGGAAAGACCAAAATACAACATTAAAATTCATACTATACTACACTAGAATAGTATACTATACTATACTTAATCATAAAGTATAGTGTATAGTATGAACAGGCGACACACTCAATTGGCATCTATAAAACCCTTTCATCATATATCATGTCTAGAAAATAGTATACTATACTATACTACACATAACATACTATACTACACTACTGTTATAGTGGTGTGTCGTCAGGGCCTTCAAGCCCTTCTCTGCTGGCCTAAGAAATATCTGAATCACAGACTGATGTTAATTATATTTTGTCCATGAATACTTATTAAATAATTCCAAATTGTCTGTCAGTTGTCTGTTTCATTCCTTTTCCCCCTGGTTGTACTGCTTCCAGATGTGTGTTTTCATATTGAAGCATTTAACCAATCACATTTCAGCCATTATTTTTTGACAGGGTCAGAAATCTGCCTCAAGGCCTTCACAATCAGTTCTGCAGGCTCTGCTGCATTAAACAAGCATCGATAAGACTGTTGCTTTAACCAATCAGAATTCGATTTGGTGACACCAAGGCCTTCTCGCAGGCGTAGGGTTATGTCATTGCCTTCTCGCAGGTGTAGGGATACGTCATCACTTTCACCAACTATGATTGGCTAGTGACAGAGTGGACTAGCCAGAGCTACCAAACTGTATCTGGAGCGAGCTGCATAAGCAAATATATTGTTGTGTTGATTTAATAGCGGTTTTATCAACCCGTAATGGCTGAAGGAGGAGAAGAAATGGAGTCATATGTATGTATAATTTATCAGTATTATTCTACATTTGTTATCATATGCAATTGCTTTATCAGCATTGGAGCTTGCATACAGTATTTTTCCGAACCAGACAGCATTTTGGAATATAAGGAGCAAAAATCACATGAACACAATATGACTAGCGGTCCTAATGAACAAAACCCTCTTTTTATTTCACTTAGGCTGAGTGTTTTCCATCATGATGCTCTCTTTGCTGATTAGCTTGGAGAAATCAGCCCACGTTAAGATGGGTGTACCACGAACATGAGTTTATGAATGTTTGGCTTTCGATGCGGCAGGAGTTCCAACGCATAAGCAGCGGCGGCTGGATCGCGAGACAAAGTGCTGCTTGCCGCGAGGCTCGATGAGAGCGTGACATCACCGCCTATTTGTGTCTCGGGATGCAGAACGAAGCAGCGACAAAATATGGAGGACCGCAATCAAATGAACAAAGGCAACGTTAACTCATTGGCTGCCACTGACGGCAAGAGACAAACCAAAGATCCTCTAAAATTGAGTTTTTAGATTGAAGAAACTGTAACTTTAGTATATTCACACAACATTAAAACTGAGAACAGACATTCACAATTTTCCCACTTTGCATCATTTTGCATGCGTGTCAAGCCCGAGTCAACCGATTTTGTGGATCTGACGAAAAGAGTCCCAATTCGCTACCCCGGAAATGCATTAGGAGGAAAACAGTACCACATCCAAATGTCTTTTCCATCCAATTTGAACAAAGCTATCAAACAAAAGCTCAGAATAAGAGGGTTATTAGCGAAAACATTTTTTTTGCAAATCAGTTGTGCAGTACAAAATAAGGTTGCGAACAAATTGCATTTATATTTGGTTCTCAGTAATAAACTTCAAAAATAAAAAAACATAGTCGAGTGTGATAAATTGAGCTATTTTGATTGAGATATTCTTGACTTTTATGCTCTATTTGTTCTGCAAAGTTTATTCATATATATATAATGTATGTATGTATATATATACATACATTATATATATACATACATACATTATATTTATATATATATATATATATATATATATATATATATATATATATCAGTGGCGGGCCGTCAGGGCCTTCAAGGCCTTCTCTGCTGGACTAAGAAATATCTGAATCATATTATATTTTGTCCATCAATACTTATTATTCCAAATGGTCTGTTAGCTTCCTTTCATTGCTTTTCCCCCTGGTTGCACTGCTTCCAGATGTGTGTTTTCATATTGAAGCATTTAACCAATCACATTTCAGCCATTAATTGTTGCCAGATCAGATCTGCCTTAAAGCCTTCACAATCAGTTCTTGCGGGCTCGGCTGCATTAAACTAGACTGTTGCTTTTAACCAATCCGATTTCGAGTTGGCGACCCCACAATGATTTTTCATAGGCGTTAGCATTTTGCTGGCTGGGACATGTCATTGCTTTCACAAACTATGATTGGCTAGTAGGCGGGCCAAAGCAGCCAGAGATCGCAAACTCCACCCACATGGCCGACAGTGACAAAAACAAACGAATTCTGTTGCAGATTTCTCTCACAAAGCTATTTTCCAGACGGACTTTTCCAGAAAAAAAATGGACATCATTAAGAAAGGGCGGTCAACTCCGAAGCTAGCAAGCCTGTTACAGCCGGGAATATGGTGTGTGCGGCACTTTCAGTGTGCTAACTTAGCTCCACAAGCAAATAGTATATTGTTGTTTTGATTTAAAGCCATTTTCAAAACGGACTATGCCAGAAATGTGACAGGACAGGCTCGTTTTTCATCATTAGCTTCGATGGCGAAAGGAAAGAAGGAAGAAAGAAAGGAGGATGGATATTGTGTAAAAAGGATTTTTGGTGAGTAAAATATGGCCATATTCCTAAATAATATTTCAATTGTGGGCCAAGTTCTGATATCTGAAAAGCTCCAATGTTTGTATTTAATCACAAAATGCTGCTAGGAAGTGGATTTTACCCCAGTTTAATTTTTGGCGTTTCACCATTGACGTCCATCGCTGTCTTTTCCCGGGAAAAATCACCCCCCTGGCCTGGTTGTAATGTCTCAAAAGCTCCGTGATTTTTGTATTCAATCAATAAATGATGCTAGGAATTGGCTTTTACCTAATTTAAGTATTTTAGTGCATTTTTTGTCATTTCACGTATGGACGTATCGACGTTCATCGCTGTCTTTTTACCGGGGAAATGATACTCCGGGCCCGGTTCTGATGTCTAAAAAGCTCCAGTATTTGTATTTAATCAATAAATGCTGTTTTCGGCTGGATTTTACCCCATTTTCGGGCAATGTTTGCCCGTACGCCATTGACGTTCATCGCTGTCTTTTCCCGGGAAAATCACCCCCTGGCCTGGTTTTAATGTCTGAAAAGCTCCAGTATTTGTATTTAATCATGAAATGCTGCTAGGAAGTGGATTTTACCCCATTTTTGTGCATTAATTTATTGATTATTGTGTTGCAGCTGTAGCTGCAGTAGAGGTTTTATAGCCATAAAATAGTTTTTGAGGGTTGGACTGATACGTTGAAGGCGCTACCAGAAAATGCACCGCCCGCCACTGATATATATATATATATATATATATATATATATATATATATATATATATATATATATATATATATATATATATATATAATCAAATGTACGGTATATGTATCTTTTGCACTGTACTACCTCTGGATTATTTTGTTGAGCTATTTTGATTGAGATATTCTTGACTTTTCTGCTCTATTTGTTCTGCAAAGTTTATTTATATTTATATATACATATATACATATATATATATATATATATATATATATATATATATATATATATATATATATATATATATATATATATATATATATATATATATATATATATATATATATATATAGTATCAAATGTACGGTATATGTATCTTTTGCACTGTACTACCTCTGGATTATTTTGTTGTGTGTACCCCATAACTCTTTCACTGTGATTGACAGTTATAGACATCCATTTAATTTGTAAAGCCTGGCATTCAGTGTTTCAATGCCATCGATGACAATAAATGGCCAAAGCACGATTGGATTCTGGCGCAAAATGGATTGAATGTCGTCGCCGTAAATGGCAGCCAATGAGTAAATATTTAAAAATAGATTAATAACATTTTTAAAACATGATCTTTTTTACCCGATTCCGACCCTCTGACATTGACGTGATTTCGGCTCGATTTCCAATCACAAGATCGGATCTCTACTACAGCTCCACTTCCTATTTTTCAAAGAGCTTTAATATTATTCCATATATTAAAAATGGCTGCGGGCGGCCCGGTGGGGCGAGTGGTTAGCACGTCGGCCTCACAGCTCTCCCCAGGTTCTCCCCAGGCCTGCGTGGGTCTAGTCTGGGTACTCCGGTTTGCTCCCACATTACCAAAACATGCATGTGAGGCTGATTGGACACTAAAAATTGGCCCTCGGTATGAGTGTGAGCATGAGTAGTTGTCCGTCTACTTGTGCCCTGCGATCGGCTGGCCACCGATTCAGGGTGTTGTCCCCCGCCTCTGGCCCGGAGTCAGCTGGGATAGGCTCCAGCACCCCCCGCAACCCTGATGAGGATGAAGCGGTTAAGAAAATGAGATGAGGGAGAAACATGATATTATAACTTATTTTTGCATCACTTGAACCGCAAGTTGTTCAGGGTCCGCAGACCTCAACTTTTAATGACATTACGTCAGTGTGAAAAATTAGATTTTGGAATAATTTTGGAGGTTTGTGATTCCTGCTGATAAAACTTTGATGAGAATGACTATTGTTAATATAGGTGACATAGTTTTAAATCAAAAGATTTACAAATGGTGGCGTCCCTTGAGATTGTTTCAATGCAAAAAGTGTGCCGGAGGTCAAAAAGGTTGTGAAACACTGGTCTATAACAACAACAAACAAACAAGGATTTCTTGTCCATACGAGGTCCAGTATGTTCCTCGGTCATGTGGAATAATGCAGTCCCTCTATGGATTGTTAGATTTCTTTCTAGTTGGCTTTGCTAGCTTAACTGTCACTTGTTCTGCTTTCTTCTATGCACATTATAGTTAAGTGAATTTTCCCGCTGATAAGCTTTGCACTGGCCATCGTAAAAATAATTATTGAAATATATTTTTCATCTTTCTGTGTAAAAGTGGAGATATTACAAGTTCTAGTTGGTGCATTGGGCATTGCACACTTTATTTTGGCTATTGTAAGTTGAATGTTGGAAGAAGTTGAAATTGCATGAAAATATGTTTTTAATCTCAAAGTTTGTGGGATCTTCAGTTTTTTTTTTATCATGAGTAAGCTTGAAAATGAATAAAGGAAAAGAGTGACCTAAATATGCCATAGTGTGGTAATGACAGTTTATTTTGCTTCAAAATATTTGAGTGCTGGTCTAAAAATATGTATAAGACATAAAGGTGCGCATTGTAGTTTGTGTAGCGCTTATATTGGAGGGCAATTTACTTTTCATGCAGCGGTTTCAAAAAGTCTCCCAGTCCGGTACTATAAACACATCTGATAGACTTTTTTGGGAGGCTCGATAGATTGGAAGACTATTGATTCCAATGGCAGCCTATATAGCAGCGGTAGGGAACCTATGGCTCGGGAGCCACATGTGGCTCTTTTGATGGGTGCATATGGCTCTGAGCTAAAATATGGAAACCGGTGGTGAGAGAAAACAGTCCCGAATGCACCAATAGGAACGTCAGGTCGGCACTGTGGCATTGATTTTTTTTCCATTAGTCTTCTGCATTCATTCTCTCATTGATACTCATTGAACTAATTGAAATTCATTGATTAGCAACAGCTTAACAATGTTGTCAAAATAATTAAGAGACTTTTTGTACTTTAAAAGTTGTAAAATGACTTTAAAAAATGTGTTTTGACTTTTAAATTGTGATTATGGCTCTTAAGGAATAATATTTGAAAATAGGAATTGTTTATGGCTCTCTCTTTCAAAAAAGTTCCCGACCCCTGCTATATAGGAAGGGAGTAAATTAAAACCAATACAAATAGACTATATAGTACATTTGAAGTACGAGTATATTTGTTTCGCCGTGAAATGTTAAATACTAAAACAGGTGAAAGGGAGTAGCAAGACAATGGAATTAGGAACAACAAAAAGAAATACAAATTTTATATTGGTTGTTTGGTTTTTGAGGACTCTTTAAATATGCCCTCTCTTGCCTAACTCGGAACCTACATGTAAATTTAAGTCTGCCATTAATTAATGTAATTAATCAGGCCTGAGACACACAAAAAAATTACCATATTATTTATATTTTTTTAAAGAATTTTGGTGGTTTATTCTTATTTGTATTTTTTTTACATAAAGGAATAGAAACTAACTTGAAACATACAGGCAACAATTACTAAGTCTGCAATCACTTAACGTAAGTAATCAGGCCTGCGGGAAAAAAAATGAAATGATTTTTAAAACGTTTTTTTAAAATTGGTTTATTTATTTATTTTTTTAAATAAAAGAATAGAAAAAAAACTAGCAAAGGAGTTTTCAATACATTCATACCTCCCTCTCCTTACGGATGCCTCAGGTACAAAATTTTCAGGTTACAAAATTTTTATATGCAAATTGACTTTCGAACCTCGCTACCCTGTACTGGGCTCTCATTTCATCGCTCTCATTCCATCTCATATAATGACAATAAAACCATGCAATTCAATTGAATACATACCTGTCCACCTCGACTAAATGCTCCCCTTATTATTGATTGCAATTCCCCTTATTAAGCGATTAAACCCATACAAATGCAACGCGGCACATATTTTCACACACATGTAGCACAAAGTGGACGGCTTTTGGCCCTGGTAGAACCGCTATTTAGGGGACAAACATGGGTATTACGTCTCCCATAATAACGGCCGCGGAGGGAACTATTTCAGCGGTGCAGGGCACATTTTCCATGACCGGACATTTGGTCGCCGGACTTT